>NW_028256554.1:0-5000 GCF_048593485.1 Apis florea | reverse complement strand
TAACCTAACCTAACCTAAAAAATCTAACCTAACCTACCTTATCCTCACATAACCTAAAGAACATAACCAATCCTAACCTCACATAACCAATAAAACACAACCTAACCTATCCTAACCTAACCTAACCTAACCTAACTTAAAAAATCTAACCTAACCTAACTTATCCTCACATAAACTAAAGAACATAACCTATCCTAACCTCACATAACCTAGAAAACATAACCTAACCAAACCTAACCAAACCTAACCTAACCTAAACAAACTTAACCTAACCTAACCTAACTTAACCTAACCTAACTTAACCTAACCTAACCAACCCTAACATAAAAAATCTAACCTAACCTACCTTATCTTCACATAACCTAAAGAACATAATCTATCCTAACCTAACCTAACCTAACCTAACTTAACCTAACCTGAAAAATCTAACCTAACCAACCTTATCTTCACATAACCTAAAGAACATAACCTATCCTAACCTCACATTACCTAGAAAACATTATCTAACCTAACCTAACCTAACCTAACCTAACCTAACCTATAAAATCTAACCTAACCTAAGCTAACCTAACCTAACCTAACCTAACCTAACCAAACCTAACCTAACCTAACCTAACCTAAAAAATCTAACCTAACCTACCTTATCCTCACATAACCTAAAGAACATAACCTTCCCTAACCTCACATAACCTAACCTAACCTAACCTAACCTAACATAATTTAACCTAAAGAACATAACCTAACCTAACATAACCTAAAAAATCTAACCTAACCTACCTTATCCTCACATAACCTAAAAAACATAACCTAACCTAAACTAACCTAACCTAACCTAACCTAACCTAACCTAACATAACTTAACCTAACCTAACTTAACCTAACCTAACTTAACCTAACCTAACCTAACCTAACCTAACTTAACCTAACCTAACCTAACCTAACCTAAAAAATCTAACCTAACCTACCTTATCTTCACACAACCTAAAGAACATAACCTATCCTAACCTAACCTAACCTAACCTAAAAAATCTAACCTAACCTACCTTATCTTCACATAACCTAAAGAACATAACCTATCCTAACCTAACCTAACCTAACCTAACCTCACCTAACCTAAAAAATCTAACCTAACCTACCTTATCTTCACATAACCTGAAGAACATAACCTATCCTAACCTCACATAACCTAGAAAACCTAACCTAACCTAACCTAACCTAACCTAACCTAACATAACCTACCATAGCCTAACCCAACCTAACCTAACCTAACCTAACCTAACCTAAAAAATCTAACCTAACCTACCTTATCCTCACATAACCTAAAGAACATAACCCATCCTAACCTCACATAACCAATAAAACACAACCTAACCTATCCTAACCTAACCTAACCTAACCTAACCTAAAAAATCTAACCTAACCTACCTTATCCTCACATAACCTTAAGAACATAACCTATCCTAACCTCACATAACCTGGAAAACATAATCTAACCAAACCTAACCTAACCTAACCTAACCTAAACAAACCTAACCTAACCTAACCTAACTTAACCTAACCTAACCTAAAAAATCTAACCAAACCTACCTTATCTTCACATAACCTAAAGAACAAAACCTATCCTGTCCTAACCTAACCTAACCTAAAAATCTAACCTAATCTACCTTATCTTCACATAACCTAAAGAACATAACCTATCCTAACCTCACATAACCTAGAAAACATAATCTAACCTAACCTAACCTAACCTAACCTAACCTAACCTAACTTAACCTAACCTAACCTAACTTAACCTAACCTAACTTAACCTAACCTAACCTAACCTAACCTAAAAAATCTAACCTAACCTACCTTATCTTCACATAACCTAAAGAACATAACCTTCCCTAACCTCACATAACCGAAAGAACATAACCTAACCTAACCTAATCTAAAAAATCTAACCTAACCTACCTTATCCTCACATAACCTAAAGAACATAACCTTCCCTAACCTCACATAACCTAAAGAACATAACCTGACCTAACCTAACCTAAAAAATCTAACCTAACCTACCTTATCCTCACGTAACCTAAAAAACATAACCTACCCTAACCTAACCTAACCTAACCTAACCTAACCTAAAGAACATAACCCATCCTAACCTCACATAACCTAGAAAACATAACCTAACCTATCCTAACCTAACCTAACCTAACCTTACCTAAAAAATCTAACCTAACCTAACTTATCCTCACATAACCTAAAGAACATAACCTATCCTAACCTCACATAACCTAGAAAACATAACCTAACAAAACCTAACCTAACCTAACCTAACCTAAACAAACCTAACCTAACCTAACCTAACTTAACCTAACCTAACTTAACCTAACCTAACCAACCGTAACCTAAAAAATCTAACCTAACCTACCTTATCTTCACATAACCTAAAGAACATAACCTATCCTAACCTCACATAACCTAGAAAACATAATCTAACCGAACCTAACCTAACCTAACCTAACCTAACTTAACCTAACCTATAAAATCTAACCTAACCTAACCTAACCTAACCTAAAAAATCTAACCTAACCTACCTTATCCTCACATAACCTAAAGAACATAACCTTCCCTAACCTCACATAACCTAAAGAACATAACCTAACCTAACCTAACCTAAAAAATCTAACCTAACCTACCTTATCCTCACGTAACCTAAAAAACATAACCTACCCTAACCTAACCTAACCTAACCTAACCTAACCTAAAGAACATAGACCATCCTAACCTCACATAACCTAGAAAACATAACCTAACCTCTCCTAACCTAACCTAACCTAACCTTACCTAAAAAATCTAACCTAACCTAACTTATCCTCACATAACCTAAAGAACATAACCTATCCTAACCTCACATAACCTAGAAAACATAACCTAACCAAACCTAACCTAACCTAACCTAACCTAAACAAACCTAACCTAACCTAACCTAACTTAACCTAACCTAACTTAACCTAACCTAACCAACCCTAACCTAAAAAATCTAACCTAACCTAACCTAACCTAAACAAACCTAACCTAACCTAACCTAACTTAACCTAACCTAACTTAACCTAACCTAACCAACCCTAACCTAAAAAATCTAACCTAACCAACCTTATCTTCACATAACCTAAAGAACATAACCTATCCTAACCTCACATTACCTAGAAAACATTATCTAACCTAACCTAACCTAACCTAACCTAACCTAACCTAACTTAACCTAACCTATAAAATCTAACCTAACCTAAGCTAACCTAACCTAACCTAACCTAACCTAACCAAACCTAACCTAACCTAACCTAACCTAAAAAATCTAACCTAACCTACCTTATCCTCACATAACCTAAAGAACATAACCTTCCCTAACCTCACATAACCTAACCTAACCTAACCTAACCTAACCTAACCTAACCTAATTTAACCTAAAGAACATAACCTAACCTAACATAACCTAAAAAATCTAACCTAACCTACCTTATCCTCACATAACCTAAAAAACATAACCTAACCTAACCTAACCTAACCTAACCTAACCTAACCTAACTACCTAACTTAACCTAACCTAACTTAACCTAACCTAACTTAACCTAACCTAACTTAACCTAACCTAACCTAACCTAACCTAAAAAATCTAACCTAACCTACCTTATCTTCACATAACCTAAAGAACATAACCTATCCTAACCTAACCAACCTAACCTAACCTAACCTAACCTAAAATCTAACCTAACCTACCTTATCTTCACATAACCTAAAGAACATAACCTATCCTAACCTCACATAACCTAGAAAACATAACCTAACCTAACCTAACCTAACCTAACATAACCTAACCTAGCCTAAACCAACCTAACCTAACCTAACCTAACCTAACCTAAAAAATCTAACCTAACCTAACTTATCCTCACATAACCTAAAGAACATAACCCATCCTAACCTCACATAACCAATAAAACACAACCTAACCTATCCTAACCTAACCTAACCTAATTTTACCTAAAGAACATAACCTAACCTAACATAACCTAAAAAATCTAACCTAACCTACCTTATCCTCACATAACCTAAAAAACATAACCTAACCTAACCTAACCTAACCTAACCTAACCTAACCTAACCTAACCTAACCTAACCTAACCTAACCTAACCTAACTTAACCTAACCTAACCTAACCTAACCTAACTTAACCTAACCTAACCTAACCTAACCTAAAAAATCTAACCTAACCTACCTTATCCTCACATAACCTAAAGAACATAACCTATCCTAACCTCACATAACCTAGAAAACATAATCTAACCAAACCTAACCTAACCTAACCTAACCTAAACAAACCTAACCTAACCTAACCTAACCTAACCTAACCTAACTTAACCTAACCTAACCTAACCTAACCTAAAAAATCTAACCAAACCTACCTTATCTTCACATAACCTAAAGAACATAACCTATCCTATCCTAACCTAACCTAACCGAACCTAACCTAACCTAAAAAATCTAACCTAACCTACCTTATCTTCACATAACCTAAAGAACATAACCTATCCTAACCTCACATAACCTAGAAAACATAATCTAACCTAACCTAACCTAACCTAACCTAACCTAACTTAACCTAACCTATAAAATCTAACCTAACCTAACCTAACCTAACCTAACCAAACCAAACCTAACCTAACCTAACCTAAAAAATCTAACCTAACCTACCTTATCCTCACATAACCTAAAGAACATAACCTTCCCTAACCTCACATAACCTAAAGAACATAACCTGACCTAACCTAACCTAAAAAATCTAACCTAACCTACCTTATCCTCACGTAACCTAAAAAACATAACCTACCCTAACCTAACACTAACCTAACCTAACAGAACATAACCCATCCTAACCTCACATAACCTAGAAAACATAACCTAACCTATCCTAACCTAACCTAACCTAACCTTACCTAAAAAATCTAACCTAACCTAAC